>NW_026776175.1:0-1854 GCF_947086385.1 Phlebotomus argentipes
CAACAAAGTGACCAGTATTTGAGGTCAATTTTCTGAGATATTTGCGCAGTCACGTTTTTTCAAGCATCATGGACGCTTCTCGCGCGCAAAATTTTATTAACGATAAAAAAATACTCTTAGATTGCAGTGTAACTGTCTTCTGCAGCTGAATAATGAACATCTTACCTTAACACAGCCTTACCTGCTCTTATTCGCTGAGCTCACGTGGTTTTTCACTGGCACTTTTCCAAGAAAACTTAGAGGAAAAATCATTCGAGAACATTCGAGAAAATTCCAGCTGACGTGTTTGGCGGTTATGGCACGCTGTCGATTAATTGTCGATAAATTGATCGATAAAAGTTCAATTTCACATTTATTAATACTTTATTAATTTTTCCAGTCCCTTTTCTACATAAATTGTGCCAAAAAATCTCTGTGAACAATTCAAAATCGAATTAGAAGCCCTGTTAAAGGCCAAAAATAAATAAACCTGCAAAATTCCATGCGACAAAATGCTCTCAGAAAACGATAGGTGGCGTTACATGACAAAATAGGGGAAAGTAATTTGCAGAATGCAGTGTTTTTATTCATTAAATCAATTTAAATAGCACACACCTATAATATTACAATATGAAATGTTGCCAAAATTATTACCCTTTTTATCAATCAAGTAAAAGAGATGTAAAAAAGTAATAACATCTGGAAAAGACTGAGATTTGAACTCATGCAAAAGAATGTGCATCGCAAAAAGAGAAGACGCTCATCGCACTGACCCACGGATCTATATACAGAGAGAAAGCGAAAGTTGCACATTCTTTACTTGTTATATTTATGAAAAATATATATAGTATCCTAGCGTAGCAAATTCAGTATTTCTGAATACTGAATTCGCCACGCTAGGATACCGATAAATGCATAATTAAAATATTCCATTGAAGAAAATCTCTTGCGAATGCGCCGAATCCTCAGGAATGATGATCCTCTCGGCTTCAGTTGAGTCCCATTATGTTTCCTCCGCAAGGCTGCGCTAAGCCGGAACACCAGGAATCTCTTGCTGCCCAGATTTGTTGCCTGGAAGGAGAGAAAAGATGTCAAAAAACCACAATTCGAGGAAATTTTCTACAATCTTACCTGTACAATTCGCGGAATCCACCAAGAATTTCCCTCTCATGTGGCTGTAGACTCCCAATACGCCTTCCGACCAGCATCCTCAGGGCAGTGTGGGATAGCGGATGAGTTGATCCTGGCCAGAAGTTGTCCGGAAGCGGCTCGGCTTCAGGAGTTTGTAGACAAACGCGGCGTCTTCCTCTTGGGCGCCTTTGGAGCGAGTTTTCTCACTAAAAAATCCCATTTTCCAGCCACTCGGTGACTCCGCCGTGGCTTGCACGAGACAGAGAATGTCCCGAAGATGATCACGCGGGCACGTGCGTGAAGATGAGCGTACGTGCGTGATGATAAACTCAACTTGTAGATTCCGGGAAGCATCGCACAATCACTGGGTGTTTTTTCACTGTTTTTTCCGCGATTTCACTGCAATTTCTTGGGATTTTTTTGCCCGGCGGCCTGCCAGAATGTTCTGCCATGTTGGGAATTGTGTCTGATTCACCGGCAGAGAAGCCCAGACAATCAATTCCGGCAGTTTCACGGCGGCCACACGGAAATCTTCCGGACGTGAAGTAACTCGAAGATGTCGAGTTTCCTTCCGTCGGAAGTGAAAAAACATAGCACAAACGACACAAACACGCACATTCTATACACTGAATCACTCCGCGGCGCACATTTGAGTCCATTTTTCACTAAAAACACGGGAAATTCGCGTTCTCGCGCGCGAGAGGTGGAAAACTGCGCGCGCCGTCACTTTGTAAACAAACTGTG
>NW_026776176.1:0-17997 GCF_947086385.1 Phlebotomus argentipes
TTGCACGACTGACATTTGCCTCAGTTTCATCAATCTAACTAATATAATGTTTAATGTTTCAGATAATGAAAATTGCTGCCTCATATTGCACTATTTTGTATGCTATTAGTGAGTAAAGTGAGTAAATAAAGCACTGAAGATGTGAAAAACACAAGAAAAGTTATTAATTCTTGATATATTTGAATGTTAAATTGTGCAATCATGAGAATTACTAAAAGTGTAGAGAATATTACAAAATAAAGACATCTTCAGCGTGCCATAATTGTCATGCAGTTGCTGGAAACTTGTGCAGAATCTTTAATGACTCCTTTTTCCCATCAAAATCTCCACCAGATTGCAATTTCCACTCCTTTTGCATAACTTTTCTTCTCGTCCGACAGATAAATTTCCAGCCAAAGATAGTGCGAACAATGGGATGAAATTAAAACTAAAAATCTCATTTAATTCCCACAATCGCAGTTTTATCATCTCTTCGTGGGGCGATACAAAAGAAAAACTTTCTCCAACCATAATTTCTGCAGAACAAGTTATGCGATGAAGAGGAACTCCGTGGCGAAAATCCACTTAGGATGTAATTAAACTTGTGGGTTTTTCTTATTTTCACAATTTTAATGTCCCAACCATTAGTGGCTGTGATTGGGATTTTAAGGGGTGGAAGCTGGAGATGGATTGCCCCATGTGAGGGAGGCAAATAATCCAATTAGTGTGAAAAATATCACGAATGGGAAGCAATTCTTTATTCCTTTCGCGGTGGGGAAAATTAATAGACTATTTCATTCCAATTGTTGAGGAATTACACGAGAGGTGAATGAATGGAAATTAGACACGCGACAGTGCGACAAGTTAAGTCCTCAAGACGAATTCACTGCGCGATTACTCCAAATGATCAATCTTTGATTGCGGGATGAAAGTGCGCGCCTCTGACATTTCTTCTGAATTTCTTCTGGATTCCTTCTGAATTTCTGCCATCAGAGCACAGTTGATTTGACGTGAAATTGGGGGTAAAAGGTCCTCGAATCTCGATTGCTCATGAGTTGCAGGTCAAATTGGTGAATTGCCCAAAAGTCACCCTCTTAATTGATCCCAGTGAAGTGACTCAGAGACAATTAGCCACACTCTCTGTCTGCCTCTCGGCAAATTTATCGTTCTGCTGTCCAGAATCACGTTCCTCCTGATGCCAAGAATTGCATTCTCGACCCACCAAATGCAACTTAGGGGTTGAAACACACCCTCGCAGTTTAGCGATCCGACAAATATTATTGCTGATCAAAGTGGCGATTACCGAGCTGCGTCTCGAATTTCTATATGAATCCCAGTGGGTGGTTTGCAGGTCTTTGGCATTCTGCAGCCCCGACATTGCGTGGCAATTCCAGGACTCTAATTGCTGTCTAAGATTTCCCTGAGCAGTCACGAAGGGTGGAGGGACTAATGATGGCCCAAAATACCGAGGGAGATGTCCTAATTGGCCGCCACTGCCTCAACTGCAATTTTCAGTGTCTGCCATGGGATAAAAACCTGATCGTCTTCCCGAATGTCTTCATGTGGAAAATCCCTCGAATGAGAGGCGCAAGAGTGGGAGGGAAAAAGAGGGTGGTTGACACGTGAAAAAATATCTTGGACACTTTGTGAGGAAGGAAAAAGAAAATTAAAGGTTCTCAAATATTTGAGCTCAAGGGGGAGTTTTTACACTTTGCCGCCACCCAGAGTTGAATTGGCGCGATTGAGAGTGAAAAAGTAAGAATTTTCTTCATAACGATATAACGAATATAATATAATGATATAATGAATATCATAACGTCTGGAGCAATTCTCAGTCACACAAGAAGTGTTAAATGTGTGTTACACCATTTTGCATCGGTTGAATGTGTCAAAAGCAGAGTGACAGATTTGAATCTGCAAATATCTTGCAAAAATGGATCAATCTGCAATTGTGGCTCTAATTTTCAAGCATAAACATGAATTATGTTTGCAATAAACTCTTTTTATCGTGAATTTACTAAATATTTGCTTGAATTTTAATCATTTAGGCAATTTCACCATTTTTTCTTCTCTTACACATTATGGTGGAGCTTAAAACTCTAAAACATTGTTTTAGCGAGAATAGCACGGACTGTTTTTCCTTATTCACGTCGAATGTTTAACTTTACATGTTTGAAGTTTAACATTTCTGCGTGTGACTTAGAATTGCTCCAAAAATCGCCATTATTAGCCGTGTAATTGACTGTTTTAATCTGCTATAACACATCTTTAACATTCCTCAGTTTTAGTGGGAATCAATACGAACGTTTATGAATTGGTCGTTACTGTGTTTATTACGGCGTTGGAAACTCGGTCAAAAGCTACGTCGTATTTTCGCTGAGTGCACTTTCCGCGCATCCGCATCTTAATCTGCACTGTGTGCAACTCTCATCTTCGCCCCTCCTTTGGAGTACATATATTTTATGGCACGCTGTCTTGCACTTCCGTTAATTCACGCGCCCACACCACGCACGATTGCGACGCCGTAGATATAAATTCATGGAATCACTGATGAAAATATAGAGTGACATAAAATACCGAAACACAGTCACAAATTGTCGCTATAATGGTTGGCAAAAAGGGGAAAGCGACTGCCTCGCCAGCCCCCCAACTGTGTGCGGTGTGCTGCACTGTCACAGCTGGGGGTGCCCGACACCACCCTCTCGTGTGTGGGTGGTGTCGTCGCACCCCATGGCACAGTCGCGCGTCAAAGGAAGAAATCAGGAAATCGAAGCGTGTGTAAATGCACGGCGATAAAAGTGAATTACTTTTTCAGATGGAAGATTTGCCACCGATAATAAAAGTTACCATGCCTATGTTTTTTTTTCTTCTTCTCTCCCTCGGCTTCTCTTGGCTTTTCCATCTGCGCGGCTCAATGGGAAAATTACGGGTCGCAGATGTGGGCATGTTTTTGGAGGTGATTGAATGGCGGCGGAATTGTGTTTGGCGGTGACTTTACTAATTTTCCCCACACCACATCGCCAAATCACACCTCTGATGATTTCTTTTCCATTTGCCGCCCCTTCTGCGAATTGCGAGGGGATGAATATGTGTTTTGGGCGGAAAATAAATACAGAGATGTCATAAATTCAGGCGGTTTTACTGGCTGATTACCAACGGACAAGCGAAGAAATTGCAGAAAACTTCTATTTATCTTCAAAATGATTGACATTTCTTTTGTGCTAATGCCAAGAGACATCAGAAACAGGCACTTTCTTTACTTATTTTTCACCCAAATCTCTCTTTTAAGCTTGACAATTGGAATTCAAAAGCTTTGAAGCAAGAACAACAGCGTTACATTCATGTTATCATTATGAACCTTTGGTCCCTCGATATGTTGTGTGCATCTTCCCCTCGATTGCATATAAATCATCGTGCGGACTTACCGGAAAAGCCCATCAGCATCCATCGTGTCCCTCACGAGGGTTGATTCGATTGCTGGGCATTGCGGTGGCCATTCGAGACGGAAGTGAATTCCTGTGGGAATCCTAAGATGATGGCCTAATCTGACAGGCATACATAAGCGCGTTATGCGTTGGCGAACGTCCGGAAGAAGAGCTCCTTCCGCCCACAACAATACATCCCCCCAAGTTAATGAAGAAATACATCGGAGATTTGCCCGAAAGCGGATTATTTGCCAAATCAACCAACGATAGGGAAGATATGAATGATATTTTTGGCTGAATGGCGGAAAAACCGCGAATAAGGATTACAAGAGTGATTCATGTAATTACTGGTGGTCTCATTGTCATCACCCAAAAGACAAGCTTTACATTCGCGACAAGACTCAGTTGTGATGGGGATTAATGGTTAATTTCAATTTGAGGGCAAATTTGGGAAAATTACAAGGGAATTGTCGGGAGTGAATTTATTTGGGTTGCTTTTTGCGTGGGGGAAAGTGAAAGAATGCCATGTTGAATTTCCACCCCAAACCAGAAAATCTTCATTACAATTTGGAGGCCACTTAAAATGTAGATTGACTTCTCGAATTTTATTAAATTTTCCCATTTCACCTTCTATTCCGCCTTTCGCAATTTTCTATCCCAAAAAACCCCGCGCACGAAGGGCGAATGACATCGCGATACACCCACACCACATCGACAGGGACTCCATTAAGGGTTGAAGATATGCTCAACTCTCGTTGTCGCCCCGCGAATTTACATTCAAAATAAGTAATTGTCTCCATTTTACAATTATTCGCCCCGTCGAATCGCATATTTTGCGGATTCTTTATTGTCAAGCACAGAAGCACGCGCGGAAGTCGAAATGGTTTTGTACAAAGGAGGAATTCCGAGTGGCATTGAGAACAACTGACACTCTTCCACTGCAAACAACACCCCCAAAGACACCCTGCAAAGCGTGGAGGGGAAGAGAAGCTTCTGGAAAATGTGGAAATTTAAAAATTTTCACTTCTGACGTCAAATGTCCAATAAAATCAATAAAATCCACAACTTCATTAACAAAACATGATCTTGGAAATATGTCAACGCCATTATCTACTTTATTAACCTTCCTTTTCGCTTTGATGTTCAGCTAATTAAACCTAATTACTACCTTCTTTGCCGCAAAACACACTTCATATTAGCACAATGAGAGAAGAAATCCAGTTTTACAACAAGTTTTCAGTTCGAAAGCAACCCTTAAACTGTGCGGAACGATTTTCAATCAACTTTAAAAGTAAAAAAATGAAGTCGACCAAGCAAAATGAGATGTTCAATCGCGAAAAATCAGTGATTGATTTCCAAATCTCCACAATAACGATCAACATCTTTTCCGGACCATTAAAACATCGTCTTTGGATTGGAATAATCTTCTCCGTTGATGTTCTTGGGCTTATCTTAATAAGTGTGCGCTTATTAAACTCATTCTCAATGGAACTGAATATGAATATCATTACGACGATTATACTGCTTTTTGGTTTTCTGCAAGTCATTTCGAAATTGTTCACTGGTTTTTCGAAACGTCAAAGTTTCTTCGAACTGCTGGAATGTATTGAGTCGCTTTTCAACGAACAAGAAACTGATCCTGAACTTCAATTCATTCTGGAAAAGCATTTGGTGAAATCGCTCAAGATTTGGAAGTTTCTGACCAAGTAAGAAATTTGATAAGAAATTTCATAACCTTCTTTCTTGATGTTCTTAAAAATTTTCAGGTGGGGAACAATATTATTTCTCGTGAGTGCAATAATATTTTCTGCTGCAATGAGACCGAACGGCGAAATGGGTTTATTCATGCAAATTCCATTTCTGGACACCGAAAACACTCTTTCTGCAGAAATAACTTACATTATCCAAATCATAAGTGCTGTATTTGTTACTCTTACTGCAATAACAATTGATTTGAGTGTTCTTTTCATCGGACTTCAAGTCATGGCAGCTCTAAACGTCCTGAACGATTACATGGAACTCATCGACAAGAAGACGAAAGACAAGGACGAAGATAAGCCTGATTTCTTGAAAATTATTATTTTGCGCCACAACGAAATGATCAAGAATGTTTGCTTGTTTAACGAAGCCATTGAAAAAGTGTCATTTGTTGAATTCTCAACTGGCATTTTGCTTCTGGCGTTAAGTTTTGCCTTCACGCGACAGGAAAACGATAATATTTCAGCATATTTGCTGTGCTTCGCAATATTGCTGAATATATTTTTGCTGTGTTTCTTCAGTGAAATCATCAAAATGAAAATTGAGAGACTTTCGGAGACTCTCTATCAAACTTATTGGTACGAATTGAGCCTGAAGGACCAGAAAACGTTCCTTCTGATCCTCGCGATGTCGCAAAGAGAGTACAATTTGAGGGCCGCTGGAATGTACGACGTTAACTTGAATGCCTTCGTTCAGATCGTCAAGTTGGCGTGCTCTTATTGCGCCATTCTTTACATATTTCTGAACGAATAAGCAATTTATTGCAAAAGTCTCGGAGAAAATGCGACTTTTTGTCAAGCTTTTAGTGGCTTTTAGTAGTTAAGAATATTTCACTCAACACTGTGACACGTAAAGTCTTATTTCGTCATCCCTTAGGTGGATGAGAAAGTCACAAGTGTTTGAGCTCAAGTGCAATTTTAGCTGCAAGGTCAGAAGCAAAGCTGCAATTGTGAGAAATCAAGCACATGTTCGCACCTTCGCGGCTTTTCTGCGTGTCCATGGCAACTTCTTTGTAAACTGAAAATGCACTTCGACGGGTGAAGAGAAAACTGTGAAATTCATTTAGCGTGAATTTCACTGCGCAGTTTGCTTAATTTTAACACAAACAGCCGCCAATGGTTTAAAAAATGTAAATTATTGCCCTAAAATAATTATTTTATGAAGATTTCGGTCGAATTTATTGGAATTTTGACCGAGATTTGGCAAAGTTACTATCCAAAAGTCGTTTTTAAATAGATTTTGAGTACATTTTATCTAAAAAAAAAGTTGTAAGAAATCAATTTTTTATTACTTTTCATTGACATTTTTCAAAGTTTTGAATTGAGGAAAATTAAAAATATGCCATATCTTCTCATTTTAAGTCTTTTACGAAAAATCATTTGAGGAAAATCCTGGAATATATAAGATGTAAATGATAAAAAATTACTTTTTCATAGTTTTCGATTGACCCGTCGAACATGGAATACTTGTATTTTCAGGATATTTTGCTGATGGACATTTTAATGAAAGGAATGAATCCTCTCGAGTGCACTCAGAGAAAAAGAACCGGATGATGCGATTAATTACGTCGTCATAACGCGTAATACATTAGAAATGTAACGAAGCTTAACGAAGACCAACGGACGGCACCCAAAAAAATATGACCCCACTCTTTTTCGTCATATTTCGTGATGTTGAACCTCCCAGATGCCATTTCGGTATATTTTGCGAGTTTTTGTATTTTGTGCGAGTACAAGTACAGCGGGTTTCGCCCAGCTGTAATGATGTTCAAAGGAGGAATTGCGAGTGGCATTGAGAACAACTGACACTCTTTCACTGCAAACAACACCCCCAAAGACACCCTGCAACGCGTGGAGGGGAAGAGAAGCTTCTGGAAATTTAAAAATTATGCACTTTTGACGTCAAATGTCCAATAAAATCAATAAAATCCACAACTTCATTAACAAAACATGATCTTTGATATATGTCAACGCCATTATCTACTTTATTATCCTTCTCAATTTTCTTTTTACTTTGATGTTCAGATAATTGAACCTTATTACCGCCTTTTTTCCCGCAAAACACACTTCATATTAGCACAGTGCATGAAGAAAAACATTTTTACAACAAGTTTTCAGTTCGAAATCAACCCTTTAACTGTGCGGAACGATTTTCAATCAACTTTAAAAGTACAAAAATGAAGTCGACCAAGCAAAAGGAGATGTTCAATCGTGAAAAATCTGTGGTTGATTTCCAAATCTCCACAATAACGATCAACGTCTTTTCCGGACCATTAAAACATCGTCTTTGGATTGGAATATTCTTCTTCGTTGCTGTTCTTGGATCCATCTTAACAAGCCTTCGCTTTCTCAACTCATTCTCAATGGAATTGAACATGAATATTATCACGACGATTATGTTTCTTTCTGGCTTCCTACAGATCATTACGAAATTGTTCTCTGGTTTTTCGGAGCGTCAATATTTCTTCGAACTGCTGGAATGGATTGAGTCGCTTTTCAACGAACAAGAAACTGATCCTGAACTTCAATTCATTCTGGAAAAGCATTTGGTGAAATCGCTCAAGATTTGGAAGTTTCTGACCAAGTAAGAAATCCGAGAAGAAATTTTCTTAACTCTTTTCTTGATGTTCTTACAAAATTTTCAGGTGGGGAATTATAATCATTACCCTAACTGCATTATTATTTTCTGCTGTGATGAGACCGAACAGCGAAATGGGTTTGTTCATGCAAATTCCATTTCTCGATCCTAAAAACACTCTTTCTGCAGAACTAACTTACATTCTGCAAATCATAATTCTTGCATTTTGCGGTTTTAGTATGGCAACAATTGATTTGAGTGTTCTTTTCATCGGACTTCAAGTCATGGCAGCTCTCAACGTCCTTAACGATTACATGGAACTCATCGACAAGAAGACGAAAGATAAGGATGAAGAAAAGGCTGAAGACAGACGCGATTTCTTGAAAGTTATTATTTTGCGTCACAACGAAATGATCAGGAATGTTTGCTTGTTTAACGAAGCCATTGAAAAAGTGTCATTTGTGGAATTCTCAACTGGCATTTTGCTACTGATATTCGGTTTTGCCTTCACTCGACAGAAAAACGATAATATTCCAGCATATATTCTGTGCTTCACTGTGCTCATGAAAATATTTATGCTCTGTTTCTTCAGTGAAATCATCAAAACGAAAATTGAGAGACTTTCGGAGACTCTCTATCAAACTTATTGGTACGAATTGAGCCTGAAGGACCAGAAAACGTTCCTTCTGATCCTCGCGATGTCGCAAAGAGAGCACAATTTGAGGGCCGCTGGAATGTACGACGTTAACTTGAATGCCTTCGTTCAGATCGTCAAGTTGGCTTGCTCTTATTGCGCCATTCTTTACATATTTCTGAACGAATAAGCAATTTATTGCAAAAGTCTCGGAGAAAATGCGACTTTTTGTCAAGCTTTTAGTAGTTAAGAATATTTCACTCAGCTCTGTGACACGTAAAGTCTTATTTCGTCATCCCTTAAGTGGATGAGAAAGTCGCAAGTGTTTGAGCTAAAGTGCAATTTTAGCTACAAGGTCAGAAGCAAAGTACAATTGTGAGAAATCAAGCACATGTTCGCACCTTCGCGGCTTTTCTGCGTGTCCATGGAAACTTCTTTGTAAACTGAAAATACACATTTAATGCTCGTACTTTCAGGATATTTTCCTGGTGGACATTTTAGGGAAAGGAATGAATCCTCTTGACCGATAATTTGTGCCCTTTGCTTTGCAGTCATGGAGAAGATTAATTAGAGCATAAAAATATCCATTTTATCACTCTATTTAGCTTATAAATATTGTAAAGTTTTCTTCAGTGTTTTTCACACATTGTTAATTACAGGGAAAGCTTTGATGCATATGTAATTTGACACTTTATTTCATACATTTGTGTCTGAAGCAACAATTATAAAATCAGTACAATTTCAACCACAGAAACATTCGAACGCTGTTCAACGTAATTTTGCGAGAAAAATGAAGATTTCCAAGCAATTGGAGTTGTTTATTCGTGAAAAATCAGTGATAGACTTTCAAGTATCGGCGGCAACTTGCAATATTTCATCCGGACCGTTAAGAAATCGACTTATAATTGCATATCAAATGATTACGTGTTCAATTGCTTTTGCTTTTGTGATTTTACACTTTGTGGAAGAGTTGCCAAAAGGTCTAAATTTGAATTTTATCCTCACCATTATGATCCTTGTCGGTCTTATGCAAATATTATCGAAACTCTTCTTCGGTTCACTGGAGCGAAAGAGTTTTCTGGAAATCTACGAATGGATTGCGTCCCTTTATCAAGAAAGAGAAGAAGAAGACGAAGATGAAGCTGATTCTAACCTCAAACTGATAATGGAACAGACATTAATGCTGACATTCAAAATTTGGAAGATATTAAAGAAGTACAGTGAATTTATACAAATTTAAGATCACAATTTAAAGTGTCTTTTAAACTTCCAGATGGGTTGTAATTACCTTTACTGCAACTGCATTTGCAACCGTGATTAGTATGAAACCAAACAGTAAAATGGGATTAATAATGAAAGTGCCTTTTTTAAATTTCAACGATGAACAGAGAGAATTATCCTTGGAAATAACATATTATGGCCAAATTCTACTCATTCCACCTGCTGGTTTGTTTGTCGTCTTTGTTGATTTTGGTCTTATCTTCATTTTTTTCCATCTTATCGCTGCAATTGATATTCTCAATAACTACATAAAAGTTCACAGTGATAAAATGCAGAATAATCATGATTTTGTGAAAGTAATTTTGAAATATCACTGTGATATTATAAGAATTATGTATTTATTGAACAAAATCATACACAAAATATCTTTTATCCAGATTTTCACGTGTTCAATTTTATTGGTGAATATTTTTACATTTATAAGAACGGAAAAGCTCGAAATCACCGCATATATATTATGTATTTGTGTAATGGCACAAACTCTGGTTTTCTGCTTGTTCGGTGAATTTATCAAGATTAAAACTGATCAGCTATCGATAAATCTGTACTTGAGCAATTGGTATGAGTTGAACTTGAAGACGCAGAAGACATTCCTGCTAATCCTCAGGATGACCCAAAGGCGATATGGTTTGAGAGCAGCAGGAATGTACGATATCAATATCTATTTGTTCCTAAATGTGTGTATCAATCGCTAATTGCACAATTTCCATGATTCCTCTTAAAGAATCCTCTTTTACTTCTTCCAGATTGTCAAATTGTCCATCACTTACTGCGCTATTGTGTATAGTTTGAGCGAGTAAACTCAATTCAGCAAGGATTAAGCGGAAAATTCTCTACCGTTTGAAAGGGATAATTTTGCCCTTTGAAGCATCCACTCAACAATTTAACACCCCCAACTCCGCTTCACTCCCCCACGTGTGCCATTGCAAGGCTCAAATCCACTTCAAAGGCAACATCATTTTCACATTCCAATTATTTCCCGCAGCCAAAGCGTCGCCTTTGTGTCACATTGCAGAAGTTTTGGCATTTCAAATTGCTTTTATCACGATTTTTACGCATCCTTCGCTGGCTTTTGGATGTCCAGCAAAAGTATTTTAATTGACGTTTTGGCGGTCAAAAGGCCGGAGAAGGAATTTTATAACATTGTCATTGTGACAAGCATGAAAAGACACAATCAGAAGGCGGAAAGAGTTCAACTAGATATAATGTATAGCTTAATATTATTGTAATATGTATAATGATGTTTGCTTGATCAACAATAAAGATCACATCACAAAAGACGTACTTGTTAAAAAGATTATTCTTCCTCTGATGTTAATTCAAGAAACCATTCAAATATTCTCAATAGAAAAGGCAAATAAGCTCCAATCTATCCAAGGGGGAGATAATATGGCCAGAAGTGGTGTACAGATCATTAGAAGTTTTAGGAAGTGGAATTATTGCAATTTATGCACTATTTGATTCACAGCTTTGATTTTCTGTTGATTATTTTACTCTCAGACATTAATTTCAATCGACGAAGTTTGAAGTCCTGGGAAGTGTTAAGAATTCCTCTGGAATCTCTCACAACAAGCTTATTGGCCTTTTCCACTGGAAATCTTTACTTGGCGAAAAAAATTAACTACCAAAAAATATCATTTTGTTCGAATATATTGATCTTAACCTCTTTGTAATCTTTTTGTCGGTGAAAAATCATGAATATTTTATGCATCTATTAAACGATTCACAAGTGCAAAATGTCTCACACTTTCCTTCTATTCTCGGTGTTTAATTACAAGGAACGGATTTAACCCAATTCACCAGCTAACAAATGAAATGAAATGTTTTGCGAAATCATCAGTTAATTTCAAGTAGTTGAATTGATTGATTGACTTTCAAATGACAAAGCATTTGGAGTTATTCAAACGGGAAAGCTCACTGATTAATTTTCAAAAATCCTTATTGAGCTTTTCTACGTCAATTGCGTTGAAAATGCATGAAATCAATTGTTCAATATCCCACACTTTTCATCTATTCTCGGTGTTTAATTACAGAGAACAGTTTCACGCTTTTCCATTGGTGAAAACTGCGACTCATTTTTCCAACTTAACACTCGACATTCCTTTCAAATGGTCAGTTTGGTGCAAGAATTTGAATTGATCGGATATTTTACTTCACAATGTCGAATCTTTTGGGGTTATTCAAGAAGGAAAGTTCACTGATTAATCTTCAAATGTCTTTCTTAATATCAAATTTGCTCTCTAATTCACGTAGAGACAGATTTCATTTGATATTTTCTGAAGTATTCATTTTTCAACTAATGATTTCGGTTTTTACACACGTGATAATAACATTTAATGGTGAATTTAATATGAATTTGCTGATTTCTATTGTCACGGCAATTGCAGTATTGCAATATATTTTGAAAATTATTTGTGGATTTCACCATCGTGACAAGCTTATCAGTTTGTTAAGAGACATTGAAGAACTTTACGCAGAAAATTCAGACGACGATCTCAAGGCGATTATGGAAAAGTTCCTCGTGAATTCGTTGAAAACATGGAAATTCTGTTCTTTGTACGTGAATATTATACAATTTTTGCAATTAAATTAATATTTATGTACAAACAATCAATTTTTCTTACATTACAGACTGATTTTTCGCATCTTTATGGCCATATGCATAATTATCTACATTCAGTTCAGGATCAATCCCGAAATTGGACTTTTCATATACATTCCTTTCCTATCAGAACATGATGTTGTCGGAAAAGAAATTTCACATCTTATCCAATTAATAAGTTTGGAAATAGGTGCAATAAGTACAGCATTAGCTGATTTGGGAATTGCCTATCTTGGTATTCAAATAATGGCCGAATTGAGCATCTTAGACGAATATAACAAATTATTCGTTGATAAACTCAAAACCAAACCAGAATTCTTCAAAATAATTATACAAAATCACTGCAAAGTTATAAAACACATCAATATCTACAACGAAGCCCTCAATGGAATGTCATTGATTCAATTCTTCAGCAGCACATGTCTTTTGCTGTTCATGTTTGTGTACGCAAGGAAGGAAAACGACAAAATCGCAACATACCTTATCCTTCCTTGCACTGTTATACAAATTTTTGCTCTTTGCTTTTTTGGGGAGCTCATGAAGGTGAAAATGGATAAATTGTCAATAAACTTGTATCAAACGAATTGGTATGAACTGAGCCTTAAGGAACAGAAAGTATTTCTTCTCATCCTCGCAATGATGCAAAGACAGTATGGATTGAAGGCGGCAGGAATGTACAATGTTAATATCTATGCCTTAATTACAATTCTAAAAGTTGCAATCTCTTATTGTGCTATTTTGTACACTTTTAGCATTTAGAACTCAAATTTATGCTGTAATAAGTAAAATACCCAAATATTGTATGTCACAAGGGGGAGATAATACAGTCAAAAGTGGTGTACAAGTCAGCGGAACTCTTGTGAAGTGGAAGTGTTCAAAAATCTTCTTAGAAACAATCACAAGAATCATTTTATAGGTTATGTATCGAATCAAGGATAGATTTAATAGACAATTCACATTCTAGCACATCAATTATTATCTTCAAGCCACAAGAATTAAGCAATTCTGACATTTTTATGCAAAGAAACACTGTAAATTTGCGTTAAGATGCAACATAACCTCAAAAATAGTAATCTAGACTTGGAAAATGTTGCCTTTGAAAACCTTCTGCACGATTTTGACGTTGAATCAGCAATTTTGAGATGATTTTGTGATCTGGAAAGCTTCCAAATGCAATCTTGCAAGATATCTTAGTGATATTTTTGAGGTTATGGCCGAAAAAGATGTCCAGAAAGAGCGGATTTTGGTGGATTCTACAAAAATATCGAATGGAAACTTAAGAAATTCATTATAATTTAGAAGTTAATTGACAAATTTCAAGTTTTTGAAGTGTTCAGTGTAAATATCTCCCCCTTTGTATGTCATAAGCAGTAAATAAAATGTTTCTTGCACTCCAACAGATGATATTTTATTCGTCCTTCGCTGGATTACCAGGAACTCTCTTAAGAACCTTTGAAATTGCCAATTAAATTAGTTGCTTTTTAGTAATCCTTTATAGTCCTTTGGATGAGACTTTGAATTGGAATGTCTTGAATATTTCATCAGGTGTGAAAGGCTCTCAAAGTGAATATATGTATTAGGAAAATTCATCGTGTCCGCAGCTTTTTTCCTCCTTCAGCGCGTCTTTTCGCTAATTGACGTCAGTGAGTTCATCTCTTGAATAACCAAAATGAGAAATTATACATTCCACGAAGACTCCGTCAAATAATTACTCGAAGGTTCGCGTCAATCAGAACTTCTCGCATCAAAAAGAATTCATGAATATCACAATTTATGTGTGAGAATCTCCAGTGATTTCGATAGCGATGTTTGGTGAAAATGGTGTGAAATCCAACACGCAGATTCCGTTTTCGCACATTTAACACCCCATTGCAGCGTGTCCATGTGTGCAACTTCCCACAATCCACTTTATTGCTCTTCCTGGCCGCGTTGGAGCGGAAGGGCGCTCAGTAAGACGGAAACCTACATCACTTTTACATCAATTGTTCCAAAGTCTATTCGGATTACGGAACAGATTTCCACACTCGCGCCGTCCAAGCATTCTGGCAAAGCTGCTTCGCAGTGAAAAATAGGGATTTTCCGACCAATTCCAAGTAAAGAATGATTCAATTTGCCAGCTAAATTCACGGAGCTTAAGTCATTATTTCCTTGCAATTTTCTAATTCAACTCATCCTCAAAGATTTAAAGAGAATTTCATGCGATATTGTCGAATTTCCGGCAAATGATATGAATTTCACTCCAACGTCTTTCATATTTTCCAACCGAATTCCTCTTCCAATCCTGGGCCTTACACATCCCACAATCTCTTTGTTGCTCCTTCATCACACACACATTGGCCGGAGGTGATGTAATCTCTCATGGGTATTATTGGAAAAATCGAGAAAGAAAAGCATTTGGAGTTTATAGAGCGGAAAGAGAAGCGCGTGGGAACGAAATGTTATAAAATTAATTATGTGTTTAGTACTTGCAAGTCCCTGAGCTTTTCCATTTCACTGCCCGTGCGCCTCTGAGGCCGGGGAAATTGCCTCGTCCTGTGCAAGGGGGAGATAAAATGCTCTTAATTTGTACACCACTTCCAGCACTTCAGATTTCAAGACTGTTTCCACAACAAATTCCTAAACTATAATAAAGTTCTTAAAGGTTCCATGAAAAAATTCACTTGAAACCGATTTTTTGAGCATCTCTTCCGACCATAACCTCAAAAATATCACTAAGAAATCCTTAAAGACTCCAATTGAAAGCTTTCTAGATGATAAAATCATTTTTTCAACTCAAAATCACTGATTCAAAGTGAAAATCGTGCAGAAACTGGTCTAAATAAACATTTTTCTAAATCCACAATTTTCTTTTTGAGGTTATGTTCGATCTCAACACATTTTGCAGTGTTTAGCCATGTTTATCGCATGAAAATGCTTAATTCTGCCAATGATTAGCAGTCTTAGCGACTTTAGCATGAGAATTTAAATGCTAAAACGCAAAATATTCACTAAATTCATCCCTAATTCGTGACATAACCTAGAAAACGATTATTTCTTTGCGCAATTCGAAGGAAATCCACGGAATCCGGAAGATTAGTCAGTAAAAGAAATACACAGGAAAGGAAGATTGTAAGTTTTTCAACACTTCCACTTCTCAAGTACTTCTGCTGAGCTGTACACACCTTCTGACTGTACTATCTCCCCCTTGGTCCTGGTCGCGCTTCCGCAGGCAACGCCGAATGGGAGGAAAAAATAATTTTTATTGGTCATAATATTGGGTCATAAAAATTCTCTTTCTCTCTCTCTCTCGCTCACACTCGCTGCTTTATCCACGCATCCTGGGCGCTCATTTAAATGCACATAATTCAATTTTTAACCCTAAAATGTGCCTCCATCGGGGGAAGATGGCGGGAAATTTGCAAATAAAACATGTTGCCTCGGTGCGGTCGTAAAGAAGCAACGCCGAGGGCCATTTAGTGGTAAAGAAACAAGAAGTTTCTTGCACAATTTTAACCCCTTAAACACAATAAAATCTATTTATGATCATTGAAATTTATTAGCACAAATCCACTGAGTCTCTCTCGCATGGAAAATTTTCCTCATCTTTTGCAGTTATTGTGGAAAAATTAACATACAAACTTTGCCCATTTACAGAATATTGCGCCACATTTGCAAGATAGTTTTGCAAAAGCTTTCGGCTGTGCTCAAAGTCATCGGACGTGCCGGGATGAATACTTAAAAAGTCCTGAAAAAGGTGTTTATTCTCATTTGCGTCTCCCAAAGCCGGAGAATTGCACATAATACTGGCAAACTTGCTCTCTGAATGTCGTCAATAAATTCCACTGGGCGAACGAAGAAACTCCTTCGGTTACATGAGAATCACCTAATTTGTTTTACTCTAATTTACTACGCGCCTCGAAGATGCAAATGTGCAATTTTAGACCCAACTTCCAACCTCCTGTTTAACTATTTTCACACAACTAATGGCCTGAGAGGCTTTTTCGCCATGATATTCAATGTGATATTCCTCGATGTGAATAATTTAGAGATGTTTAAGCGTTTTGCTCAGGAAAATGAGAGCAATTTATCAAGGAACTAGCAAAGCCTCTGCTATAGTTCTTATTATTATTGTATTTTTGAGTACTTTTGTGTGCTATAATTACTACAATTCTGGGTTCTATGGCAAGGTTTGGAACACTTTAATGCTAGAGGGTATGAAAAACGCAATTAGAACCATTTTCCTGCCATACATCAATCAGAAATTACCGATTTTCTGGACATTATAATAAGAAATTGGCTAAAAATCACACTTTCTAAAGAGCAAAATGGTACAAAAGCGTTCAAAAGGAAGCTAAAATCATACGAAAAGCAATTTTTTGAGTCAAAATCAAGGCGCATTTATGGTGTAAATGTTTTCTAAATTTTCAATGCGCTTATCTAAGAAAGTTTTATGATTATTTTGTGGATTCAAAGCAATCTAAGCAGTGTCTTAACATAATTTTCGCTGTCTTTTTGTGCACATCTCTCTGTATTTTGCAATATCTCGGCCCCGAATTAAGATATCGCCATGATCTTAACGCCATTTGAAAGATCATAAAATTCTGATAATCTTTTGTTTTAATGTCTCTAAAATTGAAAGAAGTATTGAATTTTCAGCACCAAAAGGAAAGTGGGCATAAATCACTACTGTAATTCAGTGATTTATTTAAGTTTTTAAACTTTCCTTCCACTTGTTAAATTCCTGACCTCATTAGGAAAGGTGAGAACATCTCAAGGAAGCTTAAAATTCAATCGACTCTCTTCTCTGCTCTTCATCATTTCCTCCATTCTTGCCAGGTCGTCTTCGAGACACTCTCGACGCTTGTCTATTTGCAGGAAATTAGCACGAGAAGACGGATTTAGGCAAGGGTCTCAGGCACGAGAGGCTCAAGTGAGAAATTCTCGGCAACAGTTTCACTAATTAAATCCAATTAATGATTCAGGAAAGACTTTGAAGTCATCGCACAGCTTCATTGTTGTAAATTCTCTCGTCTCTATTCTGGCGTGAGAAAAATAAATTATGTTTGCTCTGCCATCGCTATTTGGCGAATGATTAGATGCCAAAGTACACGCACCCTCGCTAAATATATAATATTCAGCATTAATGACAAGACAAGGAGTGCGATGCCGTGTTTGTCCACGGGTGCGCAATATACAGCGTCGGCACGTAAATTGTAGAAGTGTTTTCTAATTAAAATTCAATATTGTTTGCCCTCACTTTCTCAGCACAATTGATTCCTCGCCGTGTTCTCTCCGCGATGGACGCGAAGGGTGGAATAACTGGTGTGGACAATTACATTTAAACGGCAATGAATTCACATGTTTAAGCGCTGAATGGGGAGTTTTTTTTTCTCGTGCACAGGCAGCGGAAATGAGGGCGAGGAAATCAATTAAAATTGTCAACACTTGCAGAGAATGAGTGCGGAACCATCTGCTGTTTGCCCAACTACAATTATCCATTCGACAAGTGAATTGGACTGCAGAGAGGCTCGCTTTCACCCTTCTTATCCACCACATATACAAGGGAAAAACCCAGGGTTTCCGGCCAATTTTCATAAATTCAACTCGGAGTTGCTTAAAGATCACTTTTCTGGTTACTTCTCGTAAAGAAAATCATATGTGCAGAATGTTATCAGTACAATAAAGCCGCAGATTTGCTTCTTAACATATTTTTCTAGGTTATGTTACTTATAATGAAGTCATCAGCAAATTGCTTAATTTGC